>NC_135554.1:28188629-28213629 GCF_964340395.1 Glandiceps talaboti | reverse complement strand
TCTCTCCACATCTACCTTTGGCTTTGCATCCGAGGAAGAAGACTTCCTACCGTCAAAAGCTCACGATATTTCAAAACCAAGTCAATCAGAGTTCTAAATATTTCATTTTTCGTGGTGCATGTGATGGTGGTTTAACTGTCCCCGCAAATCTTGCATTCCTTTCCCACGTCTAGCCCTTTGTCTTTTAAATTTGTCGTCATGAGAGCTTAACGAAGGCTTTTAGCGGTACTTTGCGTATTGTTTTGTTGCATGGGGAAACTATAGGAAATCACAACGTTAACTAATTAACAAAGTAGGGACTAAAACAATACAATGGGGGGATTTCTACGTTGACACGATCTTTGTTCAGACGATGATTACTTTAGTTGATGAATGACAATACGGTCAAACTTAAAGTTTAATGGCTAGGGCCTGTGTAAAGAAGACCCAGTGGTGATCAGCGGAATGTAAAGATAACCATAATTGTTTCAGTCTCATAAACCAGACAATAGACCATCCACCAAGGTGAAGGGTCTATGACCATACTTTTCATCTGCGACACATCGAAAATGACGGTGTGTCTCGCGAATTAATTGGACGCCGTAAAAAAGCTCGGGGCTACGTGGTTCAAGTTTACGGCGATGTAGCTTTGTTTTGGTTTTTGAGACAAGACGATGGAAATATCGAAAACGATTCGGAAGTTTGAAACTCCTATGTTTTGACCATTTGCATTTCTTTCTAATTTATTTTGTCATTGTCACGAAAAAGACTAGTTCAGCTGAGTGGATTATTTCTGTGGCCCACTAGATATATGATCATATAATATTTGTGACGTCTTTTCGTAGCTCGTGAAAATAAAGAATCCATTTCAACAGGTAATTGTGAGACTCATATAATAGTAACAGGAATGGGTTGTATTGTACACACGTGTTTTGTTTTGTTTTGTTTTGTTTTGTTTTGTTTTGTTTTGTTTTGTTTTGTTTTGTTTTGAACGTATGTTATATTCATATTGCAATTTTAATGTTACAGTAGCAGTTACGTTACCCCAATGAATACTATATCAATGTATGTACATGTATTTGTATCATATAATTTAGAACACGAAATACAACCAATTGCTTTTTAAATAAAAATAACATCTAGAGTTATGTAAATGTTAAAGCGTGTTGCCACTGTTGGCATGTCCTAATTGTCACGTACATACAGTATATGCATGTCATGGTGGCATATCCTGATTGTTACATACGTACATACATGGTACAGTATATGCATGTTATTGTGCACTTGGGCACGTATTATTGCTCAGATTGCCGTTTATCGTATGAATCCTGCTGCTACAAATGCATCAATCGCTATACTACTAGTAGAAAGTATTTTTCCTTACAGGTAGGAATATATAGTCAAAAGGTTGTAGACCAGGAAAACAACATTCTAAGAAATATTGCACGCCCCTATGTTATGGTGTTACACCCGGGATGGATCCAAATTTCATTGTGGGACATTTAGTATAAATGGTTTGTGACACCCCGGGTCACACTTTATGGTAGGCAACATTTCCAATATGGAACACAGCTCAATAGTATAATATTATGTAATACTAGTTCCAAGCTGTACTTGAGTTTATAGCCTTGGTACATTGTGGTGACACCCCCGGGTCACACTTTATGGTAGGCAACATTTCCAATATGGAACACAGCTCAATAGTATAATATTATGTAATACTAGTTCCAAGCTTTACTTGAGTTTATAGCCTTGGTACATTGTGGCGACACCCCCGGGTGACACTTTAAGGTAGGCAATATATTCAATAGTAGTTATTATATAATGCTAGTTCCAAGCTTTACTTGGGTTTATAGCCTTGGTACATTGTGGCGACACCCCCGGGTGACACTTTAAGGTAGGCAATATATTCAATAGTAGTTATTATATAATGCTAGTTCCAAGCTTTACTTGGGTTTATAGCCTTGGTACATTGTGGCGACACCCCCGGGTGACACTTTAAGGTAGGCAATATATTCAATGGAACACGGCTCAATAGTAGTTATTATGTAATACTAGTTCCAAGCTTTACTTGAGTTTATAGCCTTGGTACATTGTGGTGACACCCCCGGGTGACACTTTATGGTAGGCAATATATTCAATGGAACACGGCTCAATAGTAGTTATTATGTAATACTAGTTCCAAGCTTTACTTGGGTTTATAGCCTTGGTACATTGTAGTGACACCCCCGGGTGACACTTTATGGTGGGCAATATATTCAATGGAACACGGCTCAATAGTAGTTATTATGTAATACTAGTTCCAAGCTGTACTTGGGTTTATAGCCTTGGTACATTGTGATTACCTACAATCAGTAACTGAACACAAGGATCAATAAGGATAACAAAAACTTCTGTTTAGACTTATTTACAAGTGTCTTATTTCATTGTATTTAGTGTCAGGATCCGAATAGTTCAATGTAAGTGCGATGATGTGAGATGTCGGATCATGTAGAGCACACATGGGTAAACCATGAGTCTGTAATCTATGAATAATAATCTATGAATAATTATGTGTAAATATAGTAATATAATTAGGTGGGTGTTGTCACATGTGTAGTTACTAGTAGTTTCACCCAAGTGCAAGCAGCTAGACAATAAAGACATACTCAGTGTATTTGGCGTACTCTTTCCCTCTGGAGACCCACCCACATCGGCCTTATAAGCTACCCTCTGTGCACAGTAAGATAAAAAGAGTCTCTCTGTGCACAGTAAGATAAAAAAAAACTAAATTATTTTACTGGGGGGGGGGGGGGTTGAGTCATTTTAGTTCTCATCCTACAAAAACGGTTTTGTACCCCTGAATATAAATATTTCTGAAAAATGTCGTCAAATTGATAAATTGAAGAATTTTAGCTTTAGTGAATGCATGTCACTAAAATAAAGTAATAAAATGTCAACAAAAGAACTATTTTCTCTCACTACATACTGGCTTTGTATTCATAGCACTGTATACTACTATATATTGATTTGCAATTGATAGTGCGATCTGAAAATGTTTTCAATTTTGGCCAATTTTTGGTAAAGGGGGTTGGGGTGGGTCTGAGACCTCAGTAAAATAATGTATTTGTTTATTCTACATTGACCTATTGATCTCGCCCTTTCTTATAAACTAGTGATAGCTGTTACAGTATGTCAAAACTAGAAGGGGGAGGAGGGGAGGGGTGGGGGGGGGGGGTGGACTGAAAACTATTGAAAGTGGAATACAAACGATACGAGAAATGGATTTATAACATTACAAGTGGGATTTAAAAAGTGACAAGATATTGAATGAGTCAATAGAAAAGATATGAAAATACAACTATATTTGTAAATGTATAACATAGAGAACAAATGAAATACAACTCTGGTCATCATGTATACTTAATACCACCATTGATGATGACGACGATGACGACGACGATGACGTGGTGGTGGTGGTGGTGGTGGTGGTGGTGGTGGTGGTAGTGGTGGTGATTGCTAACTAATCAATGTGCCGAAATTATAAGGAAAACTGAGCATACATTGAGAACCTTCTTTTACCCGTACTCAGAATGGTATCTTCCACCACGCCGCTGTCAAATATGACATTTGGTGATTAAGTAGGTAAACAGTGGACCCCTGACAGGCACGGACAAGGCGTGTCAGTCCCTTACATCTTTCCTTGTTCATTACACGTTCTTGAGTTGACCGAGGTCGAGTGTTCAAGACGCCTAAAAGAAGAACATTTTTGACCGTAGATTTTTATTTGATTCTTTTGCAATCAGTTTTTCTACACATGTTAGAAATGTCTGAAGACGCACAGATGGAAGTTAGCCGTTCTGATGATGAAGTCAAAGTGACTATCAAAGCTCCTACTGCGGAGCATTTAGACATGCAAGACCGAGACCCGACACGGATGAACGACCTTGTAAAGGTAGGCTACAACTATGTCAACTACATTGGTATCCCAACTAATACATTTCACATAAAAATGCAAAATTTGAAATGCCCTACATCTGTGTTTATGGTCGTGTAGCAGTAATATGTATATTTCACTATAATTGTGCAATATGATTGTGTACATTTCACTACAACTCTGTAGTAGGTGTGGTTTCTGTAAAGCAACGCCAGTTACTGGAATTCACTGTAAATTGCATTTCACTGTGCCCATTATACTGTGTGTACATATTGGAGAGCTATCCCCCGCATATGATTGTATTTTCATTGCAATCAAACACATTTGCACTTGACCTCAATGTCAGCGAAATAGTCATTTCACCATGTCCATAACCTACTACTCCACATTCTCAATGTCAATAAAGATTTATATATATATATTTATATTTTTCCGTCACGAAATTCTTAAATTTAATTAGTTTAGTTTGCATAGGCAGAATAGCGATGACGCGATAGATTTACGATGTGTATAAACATTATACTAACGATGTGAAACAAACATTAACACCATTTATTTTTGGCATAGATAAAGATAATTGACATTGTGTTGAAATCAGTCCTTAATTAAAACGAAAGATTGTATACTAAGTTAGCATTTATTTAAGTACTTATTTAGATTTCACCACAGAACACTGCACATTCTCGACACTAAATTTGAGCAAATGTTTGCAATTTAAGATGAAGTTTATATATTCTGAAATTCTCTTCACATATACTCGCCTTGGAGGCAAATTAGTCTGTTCTGGCCGTTTCCCGTTTATATCATTACGTTAAGTGACTGTATTATTCTGTGTTGTTCGTGTTGCGATGCTACCACTGAGGAGAGACCTCTTCCTATAACACCCTGGAAACGTATTGATAGCACGGTATCTAGTCTAATTACATTCATATTTCACAGCAGTGATCTATTGTTATGTAAGCTGAATACATCGTTTGGAACTAGGTTATCACCATATGTGTTTGTAACGAGACATATTGTAAATCTTAAACCACATCGTATATACATTAATTGAATACAACCATGTCAATTTCACGATAGAGAAAATGTTGGCAAAACATGAAATATATACCGTAAAATGTCCATCGCTGAATTCCATGTCTACAGTAATGTGTAACCTAGTGTAGTATACCTACTAATCATTTACTAATCACATTGCAGTATGACTTTCTATAGTAACAACACAATTGAACCGTTAGAGTTGTCTACCCGTACCCGTACAGTGAAACAATGTACCACGTGTCGTTTTCAGTAGCATATAGAGTTCATTATTATTCAGTTCCTCCCTGAGCTGAAATGTACTAAGTTCTCACAGAAATCCTATTCAAATATGGTTAAATACTAGATGACGTGTAAATAAATTAGCATATTACATCATCACAGAATTATAAAAAGTCAAAATTGTACTATAATTGTCGATGTTGCTTGTGGCTTACATCTCATTTATAGTCAGATATAATAATTAGCATAATTCCCATGGCGCCCCTCGGTTATCGTTCAAGTCACATTACATGCGGCAGCTGTAACTGTAAACAGTTTACGTCCGTGAAATAACTGAATGTCAACTTTCCAAACTCTATCGTTATCAAAATAAACACCTATCTAGCTATACTCATGTTGAAAACACAGTCGATTGTGGAGTAATATTCACATTCAGTTATATTAATGTAGTGTTATTTTCATGACATAAGCTTTGCTCTTCTGTGACAATTTCTTCCTGCGGCCATGAATTGTGTCAACGAACTTTCAAGTTTATTGTTACATGAAAGAATGCGATGTTGCAGTGATATATCCCCAGTCTAGTGGTGATTGTATATGCAGTGTAACATGAATAATAAATCTTCATATTAAATTTCGTTCTGATCTGAATTGTGGATCTTCAAAATAAGGTATTTCCGACACGATGCTAATGGAAGAACTACGTAATTTCTGCCATGTGCTCAAATACCGGGCCTTTTGTTAAGGATCTACTTCCTGTATCTCACAATTCGTTTCCATTCGTATGTCAGACCTGTGAATGCGCGAATTGTTATCACGAGAAACAATATTGTACCAGTACATGTACCATCATTAAATCATTCAAACCCAAAACATCTTTCAAATAGTAATTGATCACCATTCAACTCATCAGCAAGTCCATCCCAGATCACAAGAAAAGAAGGCGTGTCAATGTGAGTATTTGTGTCAATCATTACGTCATACACCATTACAGTAAATGTCTTTGAAAAGCCTTCACTGATTCATATTGTTTCTTTATTTTTTTTATTCATAAGTTTCGTTCTCTATGTATGTTTGTGCAATTTGAGAGAGAGAGAGAGAGAGAGAGAGAGAGAGAGAGAGAGAGAGAGAGAGAGAGAGAGAGAGAGAGAGAGAGAGAGAGAGAGAGAGAGAGAGAGAGAGAGGGGGGGGGAGAGAGGGGGGGGGAGAGGCAGACAGACAGACAGACAGACTGAGAGAGGGAGAGACATACAGACAGACAGACAGACAGACAGACAGACAGACAGACAGACAGACAGACAGGCAGACAGACAGACAGATAATATTTCCCTCTAACCTTTTAACAATAAGGAGTGAAACTGGATTCATCCCAGTTGTAATTGTTTGAGTTGTTTTCAATGTAGTCTATCTGCTAGACCTCGGATGTTCTTCCAATAGAATACGACACACGACCGAACATCGCTATCGAGGAACTTCCGAGTTCGCGGCAAGCCCTCACTGCGAAATTCGTTCGCTTATCGTATCGGAAGAAAGCCCAAACGTCTAGCAGCAAGACTATGTTCAATGCTGATATACAAGTAAGCTGTATCGCAGAAAAACAACAGGGTGTGATATGATAATATAGAGGGCGCACTGACATTGCCTATTTTGTTTTCCTCTATGCATAGGTTCAGTTTGCAGAAGTATTTGCAGAGCCTGAAGGAATGCATAGTTTTGATGGAGTGTGGTTATGGAGTTATAAATGTTTTGTTGGAACCAAATTCTGGTGTTACAAAATCTGTACACTTATTTGTGCTCTACCGTTTGCATTCTGTTGGGGTGAGTAGAATTATTGCTATACCATATATACTACAGTATATGCATTTTATTATGTCATGTTGTGAATCTGTGAATCAATAAGCTTACTTCAACTTCACTAACATGAGAGAAAAACATAATTGACGTCGTTTTCATAACTTAAACTGATTAAAGTCTGATGTAGGGAACTGGGTGCGATATCTTTATTTATATTTATTACCTCCTACTTTTATTGTGAATCATAAGTTCTATGAATGCCCGATACCTATGGGTTCTACGTATTCTACGCATTTTGAAAATACTAGCCTTAGAATCATAAAATACACTTTCTCATCACATTCCTCTTCTATATTTGAACGTTCCAGGTATACACTTTGCTTGTCTAACGTTCTGGCACGTGTGGTATATCGTTCCCTGCACCAAGGTTTACCTTATATCCATATATTGGTTCCGGAAACTCTGGGAGATCTACATCAAATGTTACTGCGATCCACAATTTGATTCCTGCAGTCGATTCCTCTCAAATATCAAAGTGTGGATAAGCAAGGATTAACCATTCTGTCTCCATGGAAACAACAGCATTCTTCATATACTAGTAGCTGAGTACACATACATATAGCCGGCAATCGGACAACACGGTTGAACGTGTACCCATGGAAACAAACACATTGAATTCCCCGTCTTATGTCTTTACCCAATCTGATTCAAATCCGATATAGATGTCGGCTAATCCTGGCGATCAGGCTAAAAAATGTAAACATGTACCAAGAAGGTCAATTCAGGCAAAATAACGAAGGTAAAATAGCAATGAACGATTAGCCGAAATCTACATCGGATTTTAATCAGATTGGTCTTTACCTTAATTCTTTGATTAACTGAAAAGGATACTAGCTACATAATTTAATCTGTCAATGAATCATGATTGACAAGAACGTATCTTCGTATATGGCGTACATTATCCTTATTAATAGTGCATGTACATACTTATTTTCAACCTGCCGCGCTAGCTGCAACTTGGATATTCGCTAAAACGGGTCAGTCACTTGTAAAAGGAAATGTATTGTACCTGTCAATCAGGGGTCAATATTATTCCTGAGATATTATAGTGATAAGTTTAAATCTTGAACGAAATTTAAAGGTTTTCGTTCCAGTTAGAGCTATTTAGTGCATCATTTGCCAGCAGGGTTGTTAACATAACATCACATGTGTATGTACACTTTTAGATGAAATTACGTCATAATTGCACCATGTGTTTACAGCAATGCGTAAAACGTGGTCGAAATAAAATGAAATGTAACACGCCTAAAATACCACAATCCGTGTATATTCCGAATACATGTCACAATTCTGGACTTTGTGGGATACAATATTTGTTGTTCTCAATCTGTGGTAAGATGATTGAATATAACACAGCGGCACAAATTCAGTATTGTATATTATTTCTGGCTCATTTTATTTCTTTTTAATTTTTCACTTAATAAATATAACTGTATTAATTGGTTCTGGGTAATAAACTGAATTTAGTAATCTGTTGTATATTTGATTGGTAGTTATTGGTGTAACTGTACCCCACCCCAGTAGTTATTGATGTAACTGCACCCCACCCGTGGTAGTTATTGATGTAACTGTACCCCACCCCTGGTAGTTATTGATGTAACTGAACCCCACCCCTGGTAGTTATTGGTGTAACTGTACCCCACCCGTGGTAGTTATTGATGTAACTGTACCCCACCCGTGGTAGTTATTGATGTAACTGTACCCCACCCCTAGAAGTTATTGATGTAACCGTACCTCCACCCCTAGTAGTTATTGACGTAACTGCACCCCACCCTGGTAGTTATTGATGTAACTGTACCCCACCCGTGGTAGTTATTGATGTAATTGTACCCCACCCCTAGTAGTTATAGATGTAACTGAACCCCACCCCTAGTAGTTATAGATGTAACTGAACCCCACCCCTGGTAGTTATTGATGTAACTGTACCCCACCCCTGGTAGTTATTGATGTAACTGTACCCCACCCCTGGTAGTTATAGATGTAACTGAACCCCACCCCTGGTAGTTGTTGATGTAACTGTACCCCACCCCTAGAAGTTATTGATGTAACTGTACCCCACCCCTAGTAGTTATTGATGTAACTGTTCCCCACCCCTGGTAGTTATTGATGTAACTGCACCCCACACAAAATTAAATATAATTTTTAAAAAAATCCCTGTTGTTATCGCATGAGGGCGCGGCAAGGGACAACAGTCGCTCGGGCCTTCGGCCCACGATATCAGTTTGCGATTATACTAGTGTTGCGCCGGATCGGAGTTTAGATAAAACGGAGGAAAAAAAGGCGCGAGCGACTGTCGACAGTCTAGGCTAACTATAAACGTTCAAGAGTCGATATGCTAACATAGGTTAGGTAAAAAAAACGAAACAGAATCATTAAGACGTTTAAGTTGTTGGGGTTTTTGCTTTGTTTTTTGTTTTGCACATTCCAACTTCGCATTAGACAAGAATTACAAGGTTTAAAACCGATATGATTTTCAAACAGTTTTATATTTAACTAATCTAGCGATATCATCATATATATCTTGCTAACCCTTTACACATATAAGGACAGTGCCAGCATAAAATCACCGTTTGCCAACTAAACAGGGAATGAAGATGTGGAGACTGAGGTTAATACATTTTAATATCGATTTACATTGAATGGATATATTCAAGCCCTTAATATCCAGCTTTGATAGAGTTATTGAAAATTGTCGAAAAATCTCCAGGCCTCTTTGCGGCAGCTGGACAACATGCACGTTGAATATGCATAATATTCTCGGTTACTGACCCAGACTCTCCGAGTCGTCGTTGAGGGCGGGTGAAGCCCCATCGACGAGAGTCTGGGTAACCGAAAAGCATATTGTGCTCTAGTATGGGCGAAAAACTAACTCCAGACTATGATTTATGTGACTCTGGAAGGATTCCACGTGACAAGTTCTTTTGAAACTCACTTTGCCACGCAATGGCGGCAATTTTATTAAAAAATTGAAATATCCATTTCTGTCTTTTGATTTCGTAGGTGCAGTTTGAAGAAGTCTTTGCTGAGCCTGAAGGAATGCATAGCTTTAACACAATCTGGAAATATGCTTTCATAACATTCACTGGTACTAAATTCTGGTGTTACCGTATTACCACTGCCATCTGCGCTATTCCTTGTGCATTCTGCTGGGGTATGTTTGCTGTATTTAATTGGTTTCGTGTTTACAAATTTAACTGAATGTATTGTAGTATTATTTGCAGTTACGATAATAAAAACGTAAGCTGGATGTGACGGAAGGGTTGTTCTCTGGAAGGATATTTAACAAATCTTTAATGATACTTCGTATTTCGGTTATTAGAAAGATAACAGATTGTATAGTTTTGCCACAAGGGGCGCTGTTTAGCGACAACCTTTGCCTTCACGAAAGTGGTAATTCATGTTTATCATGGAATTTATTATTATATCACATTTATCAAAATTCGTCATTTAATATGGCAAGTTTATAAGTCCCAAATCGGACAGTGATGTTTGAAATTTAGCAAAGTCTTCAGACATATTATGATTACGTTTATGATTTGACAAAACATAATGCGTGAGGAGCGATTAAAATAGCACCCACTACGGCGAATCTTTAACTTTGATTCACATCACTTTCTCTGTCTAGTCTTGAATATTGGGTTGGGTGCGAAGGATTGACAGGAAATAGTGAAAAGTAACGGACGATCGACAGCTTATAATTTACAATGTATTTCTAATTAAAATAAAAATATTGCCGTCACTAGGATTGTCTTTTGGATTCAACACTGCATCGTAATATCATAAATTATGTACAGACTCACACCAATACCAGTATGCTCTCTGTCTTGTTTCAGGTATTGAATTCGCTTGTTTGACATTCTGGCATGTATGGTATGTGGTACCTTACATCAAGGCTTGGTTGATATGCCTCTACTGGTTACAGCGAATGTGGCAGATTTGGATCTCGTGTTTCCTGGATCCTTTCTTTGACTCAGTCAGTCGAATCTTTTCAAACATCAGAGTTCACGTAAGCAAAGAGTAATAATCATATGCAATAATACGATATTGTGTGCCGTACATGCTGTACGTTGCGTGCACGGCTACATTGATATCTAAACGACTGCATACGTCTTCAAGTTATATTATAATCGACTTGGTGATAAGGGACAGGGAACTTGTATTACATGGTAGTGTCACAGTGTGGACGTTAAACGCTGGAGGATTGGTAACAATCTCTCGATTCTATGACGCCAACGTCCATAGACTTTTATATTTTTTATGATATGCTGAATGAACGTTTAAATGACGCGACTTTTTCCTGCTTTGATTTCCGGTGCATCGTTCCAAAATCGGAATTTGACGACCCTTTTCTCACTTTTGTCGCACATTGCTAGTTTGCAAAGCTAACCTTCAATTGCCTACCGGTCCGATTCCTAACTGAGACCATTACATTACGATATAGCATGTATATACAGTTCTGCTCAATCATCATAAACTCAGTATACACAGAGCTGAGTAAGAAAATTAACGTTTATACTCGACTTTGTTCATTGCCACAATAATAATTATATTAACACAAACTACTTCAGTTACCTATGTGTTTTGGTAAATAAAATTTGATGATTTCGACATCTCTTTCGACATGATAAATTGTACTGATGTGTTTATTATATAATATATATAGTTTAAGATCCTTACATTTTGGTAATCGATACTCTAGAGTTGACTGTCAAACATCCATGCATTTGTAGCATTGGATACTATTTTATGTATTGAAGTGTACGATGTGTTCTCCTCTTACTAAGTTGTAACAGTTATTTTGATCATTGTAAAGAGCGCCACCAACGGCCAAAATGTAGACATATGGCCTATTATCTTACACACTGGTGCATTCATGTGCATTGTGACAATTTTTTTTCACTTCTGTCTGTTATGACAATTTTTTTTCTCAAGCCATTACAGGATCAATTTTTTTTCTGGTTCACCTGGAAACAATTTTTTTTCTCAAAATCCTCCATACCCCCCCCCCCCCGAAATCAAATGGTTCTCCCCTTACCCACAAAGATTGCATGTACCAGACTTCGTTCATGTTGAACTTGAGCCAGCCGTTTTTATTTTGAGAAAATGGTGACACAACAAACAAGTAGACACACACAGACAGAGACAATATAACCCATAAAGCCTTCCCAATATGGAGGTAAACGGGCTGACAATATGAATGAGACATCCGCATTTATATGGAACATATATATTTTGCAACATAAAGATGAGTTTTAAACATTAATTGCTAGTATCATTTAATAACTAACCATTATAGATTAGATAACAATGTCAATAATGTCTTCCATACTGGCATTCATCAATTTACAATGTTTTCCTTTTTTATTCTTAAGAAATGTATTTTGATAATTATCAATGGGATTAATTTCAATTCTGTTCAATTTCGGGAAATGAACGACTGGTTAATTTTGAAAATGATTGTAAAGCTGACATGTTTAGTTCAACTTTTATCTATCCATAATGTATTTATTGAAGACATATATTAATGACATATAATTAAACCTCAATTCCGTCAAATCGTGTTTTCTAAAAAAAGAAGATAATCATGGAAACGTATATTGTTCCCAATCACATTGTCTTTATGAGTGTATCTTCTTTTCAATGTGGCATATGTTATAATAAAACTAAATTTAGTAAGTATACCAAACGAGCATTAAATTTTGTACCGCAAGACATTAGATTTCACTATTTTGGGTATGTAACAATACTCTTCATATGAAAACATAAAGTGTACAGATACATGGGGGTTCCCGTCTAGGAGTTTCATCATGCTGGATTTATAACAACGGATGGAGAAAGTTGTATATTCCTCACATATGAACTTTTACATTTTATGGTTAGACATCCTAACGAGCAATTGCTCAGTCGTATGTATGTATGTATGTATGTATGTATGTATGTATGTATGTATGTATGTATGTATGTATGTATGTATGTATGTATGTATGTATGTATGTATGTATGTATGTATGTATGTATGTGTGTGTGTGTGTGCACACTAATTAAGGAGGTACTCTGGAAGAGAGCTTAAAATGTAAAGAATGGATAGGATGGATTGCACGGATGCTTATACCCTCGATATATTGATAAATCGACTCTTTGTATCGCTACCGTACGGTTTGAATTACATTTGTAGTTCTACTTTATTAGAATTCAAGGTAAAACTGTCAAAATGACCCTGTAGATATTGCGTCTCTGCTGTCATTGCCCGCATGCTGGTAAAAACGGCCTTACATGACCCCTGGGCCCTGAAGTATGACTTCTGTCATTACCCTCATACTAGATCACATTTCTAGTGTTTGCGATTGAAGCCATAACTCATTAGGAAGTGATAGGTTTCAATTTAATAGTGAACTACTTATCACGGTAACCAAGGTCAGCAGTCCAATCCCATCGGCTTATTGCTCACATAAATATTTATGGTCAATTGCCAGTAGTTTGTTTTGCAGGCGAATACTTGTGGTACAGTATGAAACAACCGATCGGTCACTCACCTTTCGCACTACCACATGATTTGCATTTGGTTGCATCGAAATGTTCCACTGTGAAGTGTATGTTTACTACTAATGATCACCTGTTGTTTGGTAATGCAGTTTGAAAAATAAATCGACAATTTACAATAAAAATACGAGACAGGTGAAATTTCTATCTTTCCGAATCTCGAGATTTTGCGTTAAATTGTCATTGTTCCATTGCGAGTCATTGCCAATCGGTGAGTGGTATGGTATACGGTAGGTTTCATTGCAGGGCGTTCAACTTGTGTACAAGAACAATTATTTACAACCCCCCCCCCCCCACCCCCATACAAATACAAATAAATGTAAAATACTATTAACAATAGTCTAGTTCCCGACGGTGATGTCAACGTCACCGTCGGGAACTAGACTATATTAACAATGGCAAGCAGAATTATTCCATATACGTGCCAGGTGCTCAGAGCATATTTATCAATTATTGAATTAATTGCTTGCCGCGTCCTTCATATATTTACCAAATCAAAGATGACCTTGGGGAAACGTGATACATGTCTTTGTACGCTACTATATGCCGCAGCTCAGCTGTCTATACAACAGGTTATGGCTTTTGCATAGGTATTTAACAGAGGGTCGATAGAGTTCAAACACTCACCGGAAATCGGTAAGAATTTTAAAATCGCGACTGCTCTCTTTCAAGACATTGACCCACGGGATACTGACCGCCCGGTCTCCGGGGACCTACTGTCAAATTTACGTCTTAAAAACAGAGATTACAGATTACCGGGAGAAACTCGCTGTCCTCTAAATGATATATTTTGGTGTTGATCACAAATATGCCTTCATACTTGTTCGTCGTCATCAGTGCGTATTTGATCTGAAGGCTTCGGTGGAAATCTTCATGGCATTTTCCACGATACTGTAATGGTAATAGTTCGCAGAAATGCTTTCGTACACATAACGTAACACTGGTCAATGACACACCGGGAAATCCCCTTTGTACTCATATGACCGTCACATGGTTTCTCGTGACAGGCAGTCCAAGTTCCCATTGGAGTATTCGTACTAGCAGCTGATTTCTTTGCTGTTGGGAGAAAACACATCACGATCAACCACAACAAGGCGATATTATCCAATAATGAGAATTGCATTGATTTTATTTTTTCCACATGTATATATAATTTTACATGGAGATAGGCTTTATTGTAATTACTGTGGCATTTAGCGGTATTAAATGATAAATTTCGATAAAATTGAAATAACAAGTGTGGAAGGTTGTTCAGCGGGAATATACAAATAAGGTTATGCTCATTTAAATATCGTTGAATTGACCAATGGCGTAGGGACTAATTGAATAAGCAATGCAAATAGTGAATAAAGATTATTGCCCACGTTGCAAATTCCACATGTAGCAAAGACTTCCACAGATCAACAGCGTATGCACATAGCTGCCGATATTTTTTGTTTTCTGTCGGACAACAGTCCCCGGATACCTTAACGGATTCGAAAATGACACTTGAAGAAGGAGAACAGACCCAAAAACCTCGCACAGAGTAAGTACAAGTCACTTGTTTTTTCTCTTCTTTTTCGACGTGAATACACATTGTACATGCAATATAGATCGTGTACTTGACTGGTTCATTCCGGGTGGATCGAGTCGGGTCGGTCCTCCCCGGCATGTTGCAAAACATTTGATGAGTCATGACGTTTTGGAAACGTATGAGTGAGGCAGCCGAATATAGCAAACTACAAATGGTTGAGCTGTTTTAAGCATATTTAGAATATTTACGACTTTGAGATAGCTGTTAACTTAAACATTGTGTCGATGTAAACCGTGGTTTGATGCAGATCGAAAGTGGCAAAATCATTATCACGTCAAGATGTCATTTAAAAATCCCACGTAACGTTTACACATGTTGCAACATGCCCCTCCATTGTGTCAAACTCCGTCGCACGCGACTGAAGCACAGGCAGACCGGATTATGGAGGGTCTGTGATATTTTCATGAAATCCATGCAAGAAAAAGTGAATAAATTGAAACATCAGTCACACAAATGATGTTGATTACTAATATTGTGATATCTATAACATTTTGCAAGTCGCACACTGTGTACGGTGTCGTACATTCCATACGTTCCGGTGTATGTGGGTGCGTTCGTTGTGCATGACGAAATATTTATGTTTCGTTGCCGACGACAAATAGAAACGGACATTCCTGGATCTCGCACCTTGTCATTTATTGAGAAGGGCAGTACACTTCCCCCGGATATTGTCTAGGAGCTAAACGATAAGTGAAAACTACTAAAGTAAATACCATATCTTGAAAGAACAATTAAAAGAATGAGATGAATAATTAATTTACATAAGAAACTGTTAAATGGGCTAACTGTTTTGTGATAATTTCATTTAAAGTAAATAATTTGATGGTGCGTGATTTTACTATAAACACTTTATTTATCATGATTTGTTTTTATTGTTTCCATAGAAATACACCAACCATGGAAGTTGGCAAAGCCCTGCATGATGTATTGTGCAGGGCGAAAGAGGAGAGCCGTTTGACATGTGGAATATACGAGTGCGCAACATTGCTTGGCAAGTAAGTATTTTTTAACTGCATCGGTTTAATGCAGTTTTTTTCCGTTTCTGAAATTCTACGAACTGAAGGGGAAAATATAGGGACACGGACCGGACTTCCGTAGCTTTAGTATGGTCAACAATGGTTGGCATGTCGCCAATGATTTCACGCGAACAATGGAGAACGTGGATAAACAGCAAAACAAGAATGAACGTTGTGGGGGTTGTTTTTGTCGTGTTTATGTAGTTTTAAGACAACAACTGCTGTAGGGAACCTCGACGCTTCGAGCTTGCACTGAATCTAACCTTGATTAAGATTGTTGTGTACAAAATTGTTACTGAAATGTTTACGACGTAGTGTACCATTGGGTGTGATGCAATATTGTGTGTGCACCTTATACAAGGTGACACTGCTCGAAGGTCGTTTGCAGGTGAAACGTGCGCATATAGAGGACAAATCGAAAACGTGATTTTTATAGAAAATGACATTCGCTGTGTTGTAATTTGGAGTGGATAATATTGTACCCAAAATGTTGCACTAAATGTTGTTTTCCCTTGCAACACAACTGCAAAAAAACAAAACAAAAAAACCCCACTGGCAATGAATGTAACAAATGTATGGGAACGAATCCGAGTAAAAACTTACAGTTTCTCTATATATTTTGCAGAGATCCAGAAGGAGTTGTACTTTGTCTATTAGCTGACAACTCTCTTGGTGATGTTGCACTACATATGCATTTTACTCTTATTGAAGCATTTTGTTGGGAGAACGACATCAGGCTTATGAAGGTAACTTGAATTTTATTTTTTCTACAATATAAAAAAAAAGAATTATGTATGTAGAATTACTGTATGTGTTGAATATTATCAAAGCTTAGGCTATTAAAGGGGTCATCTGTCCCAGAAATATCCAAAAGGCAACAAAAATTCACTGTATGAATGAAATTAGGTAACAAATGTAAAATCATGTATGGCAGTCAGGTGAACAGAAAAGTGAATGCAGAAAGGGTGTGTCCCCCATCGTATTGATACATTGATAGTGTTTTAGGTGTGGTTGTGACAGATTTAAACTATACTGCAGTGTATTATGTGTAAAGAGCTGCAGGCAGCTATAGTAGGGTGGAGCTCACCAATTTGTTACAGATCTAGGGTACAACTTACAGCAAACTATATCATTTTCAGGGACATATTTACCAAGGACTAACACATCAGAAATAGATGAAGTGCAATTATTACATTGTGGTTATTTGACAGGAGTCTTCATAAATGATAATGTTAAGCTGCTCGCAACAAAATCCTTAATTTCATGAATTTTGTAACTTGCCATACTGGACCACTATCAATATTGTGTAATCACGGTATTTCCTGTGGGTTGACTTTGTGTTAGCCAAGGGTTGGGAAGGTCACAGGGTCATAATAGATGGAGTTGAGAATAAAGGTGTGTTTGATCTCAACAGTGTTTATCTCCTTATAAGGAAAACTTCCTAAAAATACAAATTGTTTTCAGAACAATGATTAAACCTGATGTATTACTATTACATGTGCAAAGGCACAAATTGATTAGGAGTGTTCTTTTGTTAATCTCCACAAGTCTGCCAGACACTATGTTTTTACACAATCCTAATCTGGCACTGGCCTTTCAATTCAATTTAATTTGTGATAGTGTCACAGGTGTGTGAAAGTTGATAGCAATAGCCATGTACACAAATTTTTTAGGTGTCTGAAAACTTGTTGATAAAAATAGACCATAAATGTAACATGCAAATTGCAGCATAACATTAAAAGTGGGTGTGGCCCACTTTCCAATCCAACAATGGTACTTGTCAGTCTATGGAAGTAATAATTATAGAAAGTATTGCCTAGCACATTGCTTCCAATGCATTGCATAGTTGTCTTAATTATGGGAGTGGTCATTTAAAAAAAAAACATCCCTAGATCACCTGAAAATGAAATTTCCTTATAAGGTAATTAGTGAATCCTATTGTCCCATTAGCCCATACCTGGTGTATGATGTATTATGCTAGTATCAGGTATGAGTCATTCTGTCAATGCCATCATAGTAGTAGTTGTAGTAGTAGTAGTTGTAGTGTGACCGAGATGTATGGAGAATAGTGTAATAATGACTTCATTTCACTCAGCTGAACTTTAGCATTAGCTGCCTTAGTTGTGAACTGTTGACGTCAGCAGTTTTAAACCCTTGATCACCCATGTGAATATACATATATATATGTCCTAGATTAAGTACATCCATCTCATTCTGTTTTGTAAATTATGAAGTGTTTTGTGTCAAGTTAAGCTTTCCTTGGTTTGTTTACAACTATGGAGAAGAGAAAAAACATGTTTTTGCAAAGAAAATTGTTTACTGAAATGATTTGTAGAAATGGACATTGTGGGTGTAAACTTTGGTTCAAATTTGGTTAGAAGTTGATATTCAGTAGAAATACTAATATTTTTATGGTGATGGTAAAATAAAATAAAATAAAAGTTATATTGTAGAAAGGGTTGTAGTTGCATATTGTATTGATGCAAGTTTTTCAAATAGTAATTTATAAAAGAATGAAGCAAGAAAAAAAGATTAGATGATGATAAAGCTCTTGTGAGAATTTTCCATCTGTCTGTATTCTAGTATTAACTGATTGTGAAGTAAAGCAAAATCAGCAACTAATACTGATATAAACAAGATAGGATGATAAGACAGGGGAAAAAATGGGACCAGTCCACGTGATGGCATAAATGTAGGTTTAGATAGGATGATAAAACATGGGGAAAAAACTGACCAGTCCACGTGATGGCATAGGTTTAGATAGCATGATACCTCAGTGCTGCAGTGTGGCATGTCAAATGACTCATTTGGTGATATCACTATTGTCATGTTATATGTGTATAGGCTATGTTTACAAACCATCATAGTAACTCTCACTCTATGACGTCAATACCCTAATTTACATAACAATACAACCAGTCTCAAACCAGAGAGCTGTATTGTCAAGGGATAAAGGAGGCTGTCTCTTTCTGGTTCTTTGGTGCAAAAGGTTACACCTAAACTTAGCACCAGATTCTAAAAATAAATCTTTTAGAATACTGTTATAGGGCTTTTTGTTTTCCACATCAAATTTATGTGCGTAGTCTGTACTATTTACACAGAAACCAAGATCAACCAGGGCCAAACAAACATTTGTCATTTGATGTCCAGCCGCTATATGTATGATGTGTGCGATTTTCACATGGCTGCTTGAATGCAAAGTAGAAAATATTGTTCTGAAATTGTTCTTGCAGCCACAGTGTACATATCTGAACACATTACTTTTATGCAATTATGTATAACACATGATTATGCTTAATATAATGCATATATATAACATAAATTGAATTTTGCATATGGCTCAGGATACATTGCAGAGAAATATAACATATTTGTGTCTGTGTCTGTGCCTGTGTCTCTGTCTGTGTCTGTAATAAACAATAGCTCCTAGTAACCATTTTCTTTGTCCCTATGATTTCTGTGAAAAAACACTAACTCCCTAATTTAACTAACATTTTTAACAAGCTGAGCTATAGAACAAGTTATTTCTGAACAAAACAACCAGGGATTGAATGATGGTCCTTTGAAAGTGATGATAGTGTGTTGTGTCTGGTTACTTTTAGTCCCTTTGTGTAATGTCTGTTGTCTGTGATACTTATTGTTGTCATCTTTTGTATCTTATTAGGTTGCTGGTTATGAAAAACTTGTCAAGCTTCTGGCCAACATTAACAACAATGAACCTGACCTACAAGAACCAGTGAATCCCCAGAATTTCTGCTGTATTACACTGCAGTGTCACCCTACTGCTGAGAAGGATGTAGCCTTAGATGAAATTCTGGAATATTACAGAGTCATGTCAGAGGTTACCCCTTACCCTACAGTCACTCTTGGTGAATGAGAGTTGAGGAACTTTGGAAGGTGAGATTTTTGGGGATGACCTTTGTAGTTTAAGTTTCTCAAGTGCATGCATAATTTATTGTACAAATCAGAGTCAGAACTTCTCAAAGAGTACCACAGGATATGTCCTGTTCTTCTGAACATACACATATGATGTTTGAAGTAATAATAATATTTCTGAGAGCCAAGAGTCAAAACCCTATACACTTTGAAGAAATATACACAACACAGTAACTTTTGAAGCATAGAAAGCAGCATGTTCAAATCTTGCATAGCTTTTGAGCAGAAAAGTGAACTGGAAAAATCAGATTGTAGTGTATCTTTTATAGTCTCACTGATCATGAAATGTCAACAAATCTTTATTCATTCTATTCATTGCAGGCTTGCACCGTTACTAAGTGACCTGGCAACACAGTCAGAAAAGACTATCATGGCCGTCACTTCGCCGTGACCTTCCTGATCATCCTGATGTTATGCCCTTTGACCTCATTAGCATATGATGAGGTTATCAGGCAATGAAAAGTCATCAGAAGAATGATGGCATATCATGAAGTATGAAGAAGTTCACCAATCAGGGAGCTCGGATCACTGGTCAAAGGTCGATTATGCAGACATTTCCTGATGAAGTGTGATTTGTCTGTGTAGTATGCATATACAGAAGTATATATACACTCTGTGCACAAAAAAGACCAAAAATATGTCATAAGAAAAACAAAACAAAAATAACTACTGTGTGAAAGTATAGTAAAGGCATATTTACATGGTAAAAATTGGGTTGAAGTACCCAGAAAATGATAGTATATACGAGGTGAAATCGTTGCACACTCAGTGCCAGTTGTAGGCTATGATACTCAATGTTAATTAAGCTGCAATTGGGGCAAGACAGACTGCTGTAGTTGTGTTTTTAAGAACTTAAATGACACATGTAGAAGATCAGTAAATCAAAGTATGTATATCCAGGGTTTGTTTCAGCAAAAATGATAGCTAGAGTTGCGGGATTTGCTTTGTTCTAGATAATAATGTTACCTCTATAATGTATTAAGCATACTTTATTTTCAAGAAATAAGGATCATCTGTTTGTTCATTGATGGCGAAATATCAGAACTTATTACTTAGAAATGTATAGTTAACTAACCTACTATTGGATGTATTCTATAAAATTAAAACATGTAAACTTGAAAATAACCCAGATACTAATATATTATCTTTGTACACCATATCACTTTGATATAACTGTGTTACAGCTGTAAGCTTAAACTAAGATATATATAGAGATACTTTATTTCATGTTCTTGATTATCCCTTACTTTGCATAAAGGTTTTTAGATATCCAAGAATGTTTGACATACAACCTTTTGAAGATTTACATTCATGAAAAAAGGAAAAAGTTAACAAAAGTTAGATCTATCACACAATTGTATTTCCCCAGAAGGTATTTGTACAATGCTAATGATTTATTTGTTGACGATCAATATTCTCAAAATCAAAGCTGAAAATAGTATTTATCACATAAGTTTATTTTCCCAGATGTTGTAAACAGAGTCTGAATATTCCAGTAAACAGCTGTGTAATTCTTGTAATTCCCCAGTCAGTATTTAAAAATGGAAAGTGGAAAACTATTTCACTTGAAGCTAAAGGAATTGAAAGCTAATTAAGTTAGTCTAATACCATCATTTCTTCAAGAATGACTTTGTAAGCTGTATTCTGTTTTAGGACATTGTTGGATTGCTATGTATGACTTATTATTAAGATATACTATTTTGTGAATATTTACACTTTTATACCGAAATGTATGATTTTAAAGTCATTCTCATTGCTGATATTTGCAATGATGTTTCTTCCGATGGAAGTTTTGAATGTAATGTTTCCTCTTTTCGAGAAGAGAGAAGATAACTTATTCTCACACTTCACATTGGTTTTACAGGTGTGATGAATTGTTAGTTAAAAAACCCAAATAAACCTGTGTGTATAGACAACAGGTTATATAGTACATGAGAATCATAGATATAAAGCCAATTGTAATATTTTACATTTTGCAGTATTGTTTGTGAACTCCAAGTAAATTGTATCAATTGTATTGATCAGTTTTGGATGTCTATGTAAGAAATGTATAATCATGTGACAAATTCAACTGTAAAGTTTGTGTTTTTATTTGCAAGTGCTGCTAGTCTGTGCAATGCAGAGATGAGTTGACAAATAAATGATAATATTTATAATTTTATGTGACGTCTATAGAGAGTATTCATGTTCATGAGTGATCAGTGATTGGACCTTTGATTGAAGCTCTTCTCACTGCAAGGTATAGTTAAAATATTTCTCCCCACATATCAACATATTTAGATGGAAAACAGAGTTAATGGATTTAGCCTAGAATTATGGCCAACATTATCTAATGCTCCCTAAAGCACATCTAAGAAGTGTTATATATGAAAGTCCTCTGTTGGCAAAGAGTGAGTTCAAAGAATGAGCAAGAATGAGTGTTGACTGTAAATGAGCAGTGAAAATGAAGGGGTAGTTTGAGGGGGTAGTCATACAGGAGTCACTGCTGTGTGTGTGTGTGTGTGTTTGTCGGGGGTTCAGTTCTGTACACAGGTTATGGGGTGTGTTCAAATTTGAGAGAGTTGAGGCAGTTGCGTGATGCTGTGTTTATAACTCGACAAGGAAAATGATTATGAAATAGTATGCAATGGAAAACATACAATGCAGTGTTGGAAGAAACCGGTTTGGTTTGAAGTTATGAACACTGTGTGTGTGTGTGTGTGTGTGCGCGCGCGCGCGCGTGCGTGCGTGCGTGTGTGCGTGCGTGCGTGTGTGTGTGTGTGTGTGTGTGTGTGTGTGTGTGTGTGTGTGTGTGTGTTTGTCGGGGTTCAGTTCTGTACACAGGTTATGGGGTGTGTTCAAATTTGAGAGAGTTGAGGCAGTTGTGTGATGCTGTGTTTATAACTCGACAAGGAGAATGATTATGAAATAGTATGCAATGGAAAACATACAATGCAGTGTTGGAAGAAACCGGTTTGGTTTGAAGTTATGAACACTTTGTGATCGTTTGACTCTGAACTTGGCCGGCGTTGTAAACACACCAAGACTATACTAGGATCTAATACTGTAAAACAAGTGTAAATAGTCGGGGAGGGCGCACTTCTGCTCACAGGATGGCAATCCAATGAGTTGAATGACCTGTACGTTACGATAACAACTAATCAATCATAGACAAGTAAAAGACAACGGAAGTTTACACAAGATAACACAATAACAAATCTTCGCAGTAAATAGAGTGAGTGATACAGACAAGTGAACATCGCCGACGAGACAGACTGCCTCACACTGTGTATGAAAACCATGGACTTTTCGATGAGTAAAACTGACTCCTCGGATGAAATTTTAAGCTCTTCGCCAGACTCAAAGTCGGTATGGCTGAATTCCACGCAGTGGTAGCCTCATATTAAAGCTTATGACCTCTGGCTATTCCACTTCCGCCTGGTACATATGTAGTTAACGCCATGTTGTAAAATCTATTTTTATGCGAGCATGTCAGATATTATCTTTATTAGTTGGTTTAGTGGGTGGAAAGCTTCTCGCCCAAAAATAGAGACACCATGAGAAATTTTATTAAACTCTTCTAGGGGGAGACCCCCCCCCCCACGAGGTGTACACATCCCAGTCTCAAGCTCTTCCCCTATACCTCTTAATGTCAAGATGTTATATCAAACTATATTTCAGAAGTATTTCAACCCTATGTAGTTCCTTTTTACATGTTGGTGCTGTCTTGTAAAGCTTGGAAATTATTTTCTGAAAATGTCTGAATAGTCTCAAAATTGACTTTTCAGAGTTAAAAACCTCCGAGGCTTCTAGGGGGAGACCCCCAAAAGTGATGTATATATTCCCTTCTTAAGCTTTCCCCTACCTTTCACTGTCAAGATGTTATTAAACTCCTTTTGGAATATATTTACCCTGTGTAGTCAATAATTATAATTATGATAGTGCTAACCCGGGATCTTATAAAGTAGATGCAAGACAGTCAATAAGCCCACACTGAGTCACGATTAAAAATACCTGTCATGTGAATATTATATATATGGAGGGGGTCATCATGTCATCATGTTTTAGAATTAAGTGATAGGTGGGGTCAGCCTCTTTTTGGTTTTACAGATAGGGGGATCAGTGACTTTTTGTCGGACCGACTTAAGAATCCACCGCTCCCCCCTCCCCCAGGTTGGAGAAACTGACCGGTCCCTAATTCCTACAGTGGTAAAATACATGTAGGATGGCCAAGGAGGAGTTACAGTATGGTTTCCAAGCCACACCGTCGCACGCTGCTTCGACGACGTCGTGTCCAAAGCGTGGGCACATATTTCGCATAGACCCTGGACTGCTCCAAGATCTATGTCTTTCAGTTGGCTTGCCCTGAAAACGGAAGTTTTAAGTAGGGCGCCCAACGCCACTTGTCTCAACAGTCGAGACTGTAACTTCCTCTCCGTAATTGATCATATTTGATGGGATTAGCATGACTCTAAAATGCAAAGGAACAGCTTTGGATTCATTTATCTAAACAGAACATGTTATTTCTGGAGATGAGATGGACATAAAATCACTGCACTATTTCAAAGGATATGCTAGGCCTTCATACTTTCTTCTTTCTGAAAGTCATTATGTGTTAACTGCGTGCGCCCAACATTATAATTATATGAAACAACTTGAATTTTCTAGTTCGTTGTAATTCTGCTTATTTTTCAGAAATTAGAACAAGCCGTGTTTGAAAACTTCAAAACGTCGATCTCTTCCTATTGTACCTATGCAGCAATGTATTTGATGGGATAAATCTACTAATCTCTCAGCTCCACACACAAAGATTAAGAAATCAACTTGTTCCATATACATCCAAGAAAATACGACCGCCCCCAGAGGCGACTCGGATACTTTATTGCAATTGAAACAAAGTGAATAAAAGATAACTTGATTGAGGGCGCACTTTGGCAAGAAACGAGTATT